>NC_068300.1:14764771-14809771 GCF_025860055.1 Xyrauchen texanus | reverse complement strand
ACAGACTCTGATACACACACACATCTATTACAGGGACAGGAAGCGCTGGGAAATGTAGATACCAGTTCACCTGCTGACACGCACAGACACTCAGCCACACCCACAAAATATCTACCATCTAAAACACACACACTCAGGAACACTTCACACACACACACACACACACACACACACACACACACACACACACACACACACACACACACACACACACACTACACCCACACAACATCTCTTAAAACACAGCTGCCAGAAAGTTCAACTCGCTTCTGCATGCATACAAAGAGATCGAATGCAAGTTAAATGCGTTTATTTGGTAAATGTAAAGCTTATAATTGCTTCAATGTAAAAATACCTACAGAAAAACATATAAGTAAGCCACTGTTATGCTGACTCACCCATAAAGTGTAAAACTGTGAAATCATAAAAACACTGTTCAAATCACCAATGGCTTAACCAATGGCGTGAGTTTGGGGCGGGGCTATGTGTTTGTTGAACAACAGAAGACGGGAAACGTGTTTGGGAAACCTGTCTGAAAACAGTTTTTATTTTTGCAATTCCATCTGGTGACATTGGTAACGCAGAAATTATACACAACCTTTAAAATAGACAAAACAAATCTCCTCTACCAGAACAAATACAAACCAAAAAATTCAAGTTTTCATTTAAGCGTTTGCTGTTTTTCCAAAGAGCATTCTTCAGCTATGAAGGCAGCAACAAAAAATAGGCACACAAAACACACCCTTCAGGATATGTAAATGTGCTTTTCCTAGAAAAACGGATCCAAGCCTATTCAAACACTAGTGAGACGAGATCCTACCTGATAATTCATCATCTATTTTTCTCACTGTCAGTCACTGTATGCGATTTACTTTCCTTCAACCTGTCTTTCACTCCCTCTTTCCTCTCTCTATAATTTAATAGCTGTGTACCCTTCCTGGAACCTCTGTTTGCTGAATATGAATAGAAGTCCATAATGCAACAGGGATAAAAATGTGGCTCAGATCGATTAGCTTATGAATCAATCAGATCAATTTGTAAACCTATTAAACTAATTAACTGAAAAGAATGGATCAATGGACTCAATGGATCAATTTGCAAAAATATTACGTCACTATTTACATTACAGGGCTACACGACAATGGTGAAAATGATCAGCAGTTTATTCTGCTCAAACTTATAATCACGATTATTCAGTCATTTGATTTTTTTTCTTTTTTGTATTATCCTTCAACAGATTTATTGCACTTTCATGTAAGCCACAATTAATAAAACATGGTATCACTGTATTTAAAAATACAAATTGTCCAAATAAAACTGGGGTCCCTCAAATATATTTTATAATTTTTAAGATTTATGCATTTTAATTTCATAACAAAATAAAATGTTTTCCAATTTATGTTTTAAAAATGCAGAGAATTTTATGAAACTGAAATTTTTTACAAGTTTTAATCTATACAAGAGCAACATGTAACAAAATATTTTAGAGCAGAGCAGGACTAGAAATATGTATACTTTCAGACATGAAAAACATGACATTTCCAGGTGTTCTATGACTGTAGGAACCCTGAGGTGGGAACAGAGATTGGTACAATATTCTTCAATGAATTCTCATAAAATTGCCCTTTCCATCGGCATGCCTATAGTCTGACAAAATAGGTCTGGAAACCCAAATGTGTTGGATATGCATTTGATCCAGTAGGGGTCACTAGTGTCTTTCAGTGAAACTAGAAAATAAACCCCTGCAAAAACCAAAAACGTTCTTTTTTCCAAAACATTAACAACCTACATTATCACCCCTCCATCAGATAATCATCCTTCCATCCCCTACTTTTCCATATCAGTTATTTTGGAGGGGTTGAGTGTGGCATGCTTGTCCCACAACTACGGGGAATCCCTGTACACTCACTTCACTACCACTATTCAAATATCCTCAATTCACAAGCACTATTAAAGGATTTTCTAACATACAGCCTTGCTTATACACACCTCCTAAAAATAATGCATGCAATTATGAAAACCTTCAGTCAAAGACCAATAAGCGAAACAGGTCATCACATGAACTAACAGATGCACTCACATCTTTCACTCAATGATCTGATCTGTATTATTAATCTCTTACAAAGGTTGACAAAGGACTGAAAGGGTGCATGAATGGAATATTTTTTCAGACCATAACTCATAACTTCATCTTGAGGTTTATTCAAATGAATCCTCTAATTATAAGTGCTCACTGAGATAAACAACACTAGTACTATTGCTCATACTTAGGTTTAGGGACTTGAAGAAACCCCTAGCCCAAAGTTTTAAACTTTGCTGCATAACTCATCCTGCACCATTGTGCAACAAACATAAATGATACCTCAAATCATGCAGCTTGTTGGGGAGTGCTGCTACTTTCAAAGTAATTGGACACGGTATTCACCTGGTGGACAATAAAATTGGGGGAAAGGTCCTTTGGACTTGCATTGAGTCTTTTGACTTGGGCCAGTAAGCAGCCACCTAGAAACCATTCAGAATACCATTAAAAACCTCAGACATCAAAGCAAAAAATTATTTCATCATTTACATGACTTTTGTGTACGCAACATAAAAGGAAATGTTATAGGGACTTAGGCTCAGTCACCACTCACTTGCATTGTATGGAAAAAAAGATGTAATGGCATTGAATAGTAGCAATATTTCCATCCAAGTTGCGAATTTAATACATGCGAAAATCCATATTAAATCGACAACAATGCAAATAAATCCACGTTTCCGGAAGAAACATACTGCTATTTTCTGGTTAGAGGTACTGTGTGAATACAACCCATTTGAAAATACTGGTAAACTTTGCTCAGGCAATTTCAATTAATGAGAAGTTGTATCATTACCTATACATTTTCATATTGATGGTATGTATGAACGGAGCCATAAAATTAACTGTTTCAGTTCTATGAGGTCAGGACGCGCTGACGTAAAAACGTTTTGACAGAGATGACACAATTACACTGTAATGTGCTGTAACACCGGTGATTTGCATGTAAGAAAATGGTCAACAAATCAGTCCGATAAACTAGACAGCGATTCCGTTACGTACGATATATTCACCAGTCTCCTTCATGAATGTGCAGACCTCTTTGTAGTGATATACAGTGAGGAAAATAAGTATTTGAACACCCTGCTATTTTGCAAGTTCTCCCACTTAGAAATCATGGAGGGGTCTGAAATTGTCATCGTAGGTGCATGTCCACTGTGAGAGACATAATCTAAAAAAAAAAATCCAGAAATCACAATATATGATTTTTTAACTATTTATTTGTATGATACAGCTGCAAATAAGTATTTGAACACCTGTCTATCAGCTAGAATTCTGACCCTCAAAGACCTGTTAGTCTGCCTTTAAAATGTCCACCTCCACTCCATTTATTATCCTAAATTAGATGCACCTGTTTGAGGTCGTTAGCTGCATAAAGACACCTGTCCACCCCATACAATCAGTAAGAATCCAACTACTAACATGGCCAAGACCAAAGAGCTGTCCAAAGACACTATAGACAAAATTGTACACCTTCACAAGGCTGGAAAGGGCTACGGGGAAATTGCCAAGCAGCTTGGTGAAAAAGGGTCCACTATTGGAGTAATCATTAGAAAATGGAAGAAGCTAAACATGACTGTCAATCTCCCTCGGACTGGGGCTCCATGCAAGATCTCACCTCGTGGGGTCTCAATGATCCTAAGAAAGGTGAGAAATCAGCCCGGAACTACACGGAAGGAGCTGGTCAATGACCTGAAAAGAGCTGGGACCACCGTTTCCAAGGTTACTGTTGGTAATACACTAAGACGTCATGGTTTGAAATCATGCATGGCACGGAAGGTTCCCCTGCTTAAACCAGCACATGTCAAGGCCCGTCTTAAGTTTGCCAATGACCATTTGGATGATCCAGAGGAGTCATGGGAGAAAGTCATGTGGTCAGATGAGACCAAAATAGAACTTTTTGGTCATAATTCCACTAACCGTGTTTGGAGGAAGAAGAATGATGAGTACCATCCCAAGAACACCATCCCTACTGTGAAGCATGGGGGTGGTAGCATCATGCTTTGGGGGTGTTTTTCTGCACATGGGACAGGGCGACTGCACTGCATTAAGGAGAGGATGACCGGGGCTATGTATTGCGAGATTTTGGGGAACAACCTCCTTCCCTCAGTTAGAGCATTGAAGATGGGTCGAGGCTGGGTCTTCCAACATGACAATGACACGAAGCACACAGCCAGGATAACCAAGAAGTGGCTCTGTAAGAAGCATATCAAGGTTCTGGCGTGGCCTAGCCAGTCTCCAGACCTAAACCCAATAGAGAATCTTTGGAGGGAGCTCAAACTCCGTGTTTCTCAGCGACAGCCCAGAAACCTGACTGATCTAGAGAAGATCTGTGTGGAGCAGTGGGCCAAAATCCCTCCTGCAGTGTGTGCAAACCTGGTGAAAAACTACAGGAAGCGTTTAATTGCAAACAAAGGCTACTGTACCAAATATTAACATTGATTTTCTCAGGTGTTCAAATACTTATTTGCAGCTGTATCATACAAATAAATAGTTAAAAAATCATACATTGTGATTTCTGGATTTTTTTTTTTAGATTATGTCTCTCACAGTGGACATGCACCTACGATGACAATTTCAGACCCCTCCATGATTTCTAAGTGGGAGAACTTGCAAAATAGCAGGGTGTTCAAATACTTATTTTCCTCACTGTACATACACATTACTGTACTTTTCAGCCGCAGATAGCATCTGTGCCTTCATATGCTAGTGGCAGCATTTTGTTCTCTGTAGTTCATTAGTCTTATTTGAAGTCTCCAAAAACTGCAGAAATGTAAACATTTGCAAATTAAAACAACATCACCAAAACACAAATTTCCAGCAAATGATGCCACAGAGATTAACAGCATTTGGTGCTGATGTGTGAATGGTACCAACAAAATGGAACAAAGACGGATGTCATTGCATGTGTGAATAGCACATGTGGTATATTTACCAGAAAAGGAGACCAAACGATTTTCCTGTAATTTAACTGGATGTCCGGATTTAGGGGGGTACAGGGGTGGGCTTTAATGCCCCCCCAAAGAAAATACCTTTATATGCATTTAAGATCATCTTGGTGTTTCCATCCAGCAGGTTTTATGCAATATCCCAAAATGTGCATAAAAAACATTGATGGAAACTAGGGCTGTCAACGAATATTCTAAATTCGAATATATATTCGAATAGTTATAAAAAACAGAAATTCGAAGGTGAAAATTAATATTCGAATGTGGAAAAAAAGCAGCCCGTGATAGCAGATGTGCGGCTGTCTGCTTTGCGAGTGGGCGTGCTGCCTGAGGGGTCTTTGTTGTCGCATTTCTGAATTGTGTGCCTCATTTTATTTAACGTTAAACAGAAACATGACTAAAATGTAAGGCTACTGTACTGACTGAATAGATGTTGCATGAATAAGGTAGGTTAGATACAGCAGTTTCATGTACTGCAGGCTTCCACTGGTTTGATTATTTACCGTTTCATGTCAAGGAAAAGTTCCATGTTTACCACAGCACAGCTCGCTCGAGGCGTTCAATGTCGGTTCTATATACTGTAAAACTTCAATTAATGTTAATAATTTGTTTTAATCACTGAATGAAGCCTGCTATATTTGGGACAAGAGTCGCGACCTTATATTGCTTGCACAAAACTCTTGATCAGCACTCAACATTTGTTTATTGTTGTTGTTCTTTTAAACCGTTATCGCAGAGAGCGTGAGGGCGAGAGCGAGAGAAAGAGTGCCTCTGGCGTCGCGGCGAGAGTGAGGTCTTGGCCATTAGTTGATTTACTTGTTTTTGTGTAGGTAATACGTTGTCAAATATGTTTAAACTTAAATAAACTACCTATACAAATAGTTATGTCTCTTTGTATTAATTTGTCCTGTTATTGACGTAATGCGCGTCATTGACCAAATGCGCAACCAGATATTCGAATAGTTCGAATATATGTGTTTTTTTTAGAGGGAATATTCGAATGTCATTTTTGAGCAATTTTGACAGCCCTAATGGAAACACAGCTAGTGACTGAGGCTAACATTGTGCCTAATATTTTCTTTTGTGTTCCATGGAAAAAAGAAAGTCATATGTTTGGAGCAACATGAAGGTAAATAATGAAAGAATTTTTATTTTGGGGTTTACTATTCCTTTTGTATATTCTAATTATCACTTCTATTTAAATTGACCAAGTGAGCTACACTATATGAAGCCTGTGCCATTCAGATGTATACAAAACCCAAGGACAAAATGCTAAAACTATGTGTGAATTCCTATAATATTGTCATTTTGTTCTTACAACAGTACTTAAAGGTATGCAAAAAAGTGGTGTGATAATCAGGGCACTCAACCAGGTTAATAATCTCTCTCTCACTTTCTGACCAATCTATGTAGTGCTGCAGCACAGGCACAATGATTGACATATCACCATTTTTGCAAAAGCCACAAAGTGCAAAAAAGGGAGAAAACATCATAGAGCAGTAACAGGGCCAGCTGTAAACCAGTCACTCTTTCCTGTGTGGGCGTTAAAAGAAGGCAGAGAAAGAGAGCGGGGAAAAAAGGGATAGATGACTTGAGGAGGTCAGATGGCGGAGAGATAGAATTTAAAAAAGGGAGGCAGTGAAAGACAGCAAGTGTAAAATGTGAGCAACAGCATGCTTTACACCAGCAGCCCTTCCTGTTCTTCACCCACGCTTGGCTTGGCAAAAAGAGTGTTAACAAGTGTGTGTATGTGTGAAAGAGATACAAAGTGTGTGTAATCAAAGCATTATACACAGAACATGGACAGAGCATGTATTAACTAGCTTCTGAAATTTTGTAAATGGTGCAGTGATGGTAGGCCAGCTAGGGTGTTGTTGGTGTCTGGCAGGGCATCGTTCTGAGTGATTGGTTGCAATGTGGTTTCTATGACATTTTTGTGGTATTCTGGGTGGATGCCTACTTGCCCAAGTCAAAAGAGCCCACCCCAAAATCTGTATGTCAGTAAATCAGTATGTTAACATGGCCAGTAACAAAGGTTAAGGAACACTTTGTTTTTCCACATGACTAAGTCTCACACAAAATCAGGTGCTATATACCTTCAAAGTATACTATTTCGGCAAAATTACAACAGATCTGTGATACTCTTTCGTACAGTCAATTCCAGGCGCAAGTGCAGGCAAAACGCAAAGACATGAAATGTCCGCATGTCAAGAAAAACAGGGCTGTGTCTGAAAGGTAACATACCTGCAGCCTTAGTCTCACAAGAGTCTCATTCATAGTTACTAAGGTTAGGTTTACTTATGCTACAGAACTGGCTCCACATCTGTTAGAATTTTTATGGAATCATTAAAGAATGGTAAGCTTCCGCCAACCATGATGCAAGCCCGGGTCAGTCTGATTCTTAAAAAGGACAAAGATCCAAGTGAGTAAGAGTTACCATCCAATTTCCCTGATCCAGCTAGATTTAAAAATATTGTCAAAAATTCTGGCTAACGATTAAGTTATGACATCTCTTATACATATAGATCAGATGGGGTTTATCCGGGGCAGTAGTTCTTCTGATAAGATTAGGTGTTTCATCAAAATCATGTGGTCAGTGGCAAATGATCAGACTCCGGTCAATGCCATCTGGGGAGGGGTAATATTGGGGGTTAAATGTTCACAATGTATATATGTAGTTATATAACAAAGTTTTCTTTGTTATATGTTGTCAATAAAAAAAATGTAATTGAAAAAAATAACAAAAGAATAAGGTTAGGTTTAGGGTTAGATTTAGTGGTAGGGTTAAAGTTAGGTTTAGGGTAGAACTTCTGTTGGAACCATAAACTATGTGTGAACATCGAATGTAGCTCTCGCAAGACTTTAAGTAACCAAAAGGTTACCGACAAACTGGGCTGCACATGGACAGTTTAAGTTGAGCGCACTGTATGCAACATGCACCAAAAGGATGAAAAAAATAAATAATTTGGCCTTTACTTGATCGGCGGGTTTCACGTAGTCACGCTGCAGTCTTTGTCTGTCCAAGTATAACACAATGCGTAATTGAACATTTTAAAGGAACTTTTAAAGTGCACGTACTGTAAATGTAAGATTTTCTGTAAACGTATGATTTGAAGTCCCTCCTATGCAAGACTAAGGGATTGTTTTACAGCTACCGCCATGGCTGGACGTGAAGAAAAGTAAAAGCACACTTGTCCTCAATAAAGAAAATTATTAAAATAATCATTCATGCCCACAGAACAAGCTGTAATGATTTACTCACAGAAATGTCATTTTTAAAAAGGATATTTCACCCAACAATCCTCAATCCAGATGTATGACTTTCTTTTTCTGCTGAACACCACAAACGTGTTCTAAAAAGATTTTTAGAAGATTATTTTAGCTCTGTAGGACCATACAATGCAAGTGAATAGGTACCAAAATTTTGACGCTCCAAAAAGCACATACACTGATCAGCCACAACATTAAAGCCACTGACAGGTGAAGTGAATAGCATTTATTATCTCGATACAATGGCATCCATCAAGGGGTGGGACAGGCTTCCTCAAGGACACAATGTTGGTGGCTGTGGGGATCGAACCAGCAACCTTCTGATTAACAGTTATGTGCTTTAGCCCACTACGCCACCACCATTACATTTTTGGGTGAACTATTCCTTTAAGCGTTAGGAATTTTTCCATATCACTAAATCTATTAATAAGCTTTAGCAAACACCACAAATTTTTAAATCGGTGAATTTAAGTGAAGAAACTTTTGAACCTTACAAGTACTTTACAGTTGGAGCGTTTAGAAGTTTTTACCTCTTAATTGAAACTATGCCATGTACATTTATCAACAAAATCAAGACATTCTTTAGTTGCACCGTTTATTTATGCTTAAATAAATCTAATTTGCCAATTACTCCAAAAATAACTGGAGGACTTATAAGAGGACCCACTTTTCAAATTAATACCAGGATTGTACTGTTAGACATATCAGGTCCGTGTGTTTTCAGACAATATCCAGATTTGTGCATGCGTTCGTGCATGCTCACGTGTGTCTTCTCCCATAGTGGATGGTCTACCACGTTGAAAGCAAAGCATTTGTACAATCTCATCCAATATGAACTGGGCGTGTTAACACCTTCATGTGACCACAAAGACTCTGTTTTAGATCTACACATGTGCACACAAAACACACATAAGTGATAAACACCACAAGATTACACACCCAGCAAAAAAAAACAACCTCCCCTGCACCCCCATGTAGTCAAACACTCTCCTTTACGAATCTCAGAAATGAATCTAGAAAATCTTTATTTCAGAATATACATAAACATCAGGCCTAAGGTTACATAAATCACAACTGTACATCAGTGCTTTAAAAAAAAACTTGAAATGCAACAGATAATTGAAATGAGGACTGTAGAAAATGTTTATTAACATCTGTTATAATAACTAAAAATACACCTTTACAGTGCTGAGTTTACATCTGTGTGGCAAAACACAACACAATGGGAAAAGCTCCAGGTGTCCCCCCTCAAATACAAATGTCTCCCCTCTTTCTGTGTGTGGTAAACCAGCGATGCTCCTAATTTCAAAAGGCAGCACAACAGCTGTAGAGAGACGTTTCTGTTCTTTCCTTTATCTTTTGCACTTTAGCTGCTCCTACTGAGCTGTAATCCTTCTTGTTATGTAGAGTGAGTCTAGAATTTCGTAAGATCGAATCATCAAAACGCAATAAAACTACATAATAAAGTACAAAAATATAGAATTTGAATAATGAATCACTTTCAAAAAATTAAAAAAAATATTAAGAAAATATAAAACCATAAAGAAAAATTAAAAATCTGGAAAATAGAATCTTTTAAAAGTAATACTTGTCATATAGTACTAATACATCAGTCAGAAGTCAGGAGCTTTATGTGCTCTTTTAGATCAAAAACAAGTTAAATGTTGTTTAGGGATAATTCAACCAAAAGTATATATTCTGGCATTATTCACTCACCCTTCTGTTGTTTCAAACCCACATGGCTTTCTTCTGTGGAACACAGAAAATGTTAGGCAGAATGTGAGCCTCAGTCATCTTCTACTTTTATTGTATGAAAAACAAAATGTTTTTAATGAAATTGAATGGTGACTGAGACATTATGCCAAACATCTTAGTTTGTGTTCCACAGATGAAATTGGTTCATAGTGGTTTGAAACAAGATGAGGGTGAGTGAATTACAGAATTACATTTTTTGTGTGAACTCGCAACCAAGGTAAAAGGGAGGTTACAGGGTAATTCATGCTAAACCTTATTATCGAGTAAAAGCTTTTTTCTGATTCGCTTTGACAATGTCATCTGGTGAAGGCGTGTCAAAAGAGAACGGAGTGATGTGATGGAGAGGTGCACACTGCACTCGTTCTTTCACTCTTTCCATCTGTTTGCTATACAAAAAAGCTTTATGTTTCAGTCTATTGCACCGACTTTTCTCTTTTTTCACACGAACACACATAGCCATCGCAAAAACGGATGGTTCCGCAAAAACCCATTTTTGCTGACAATTTGAGATTTGGCTAAAACTCAAAAGGTTTGGTGAGCAACTTTCATGACGATTCGGAGAAATGCCGGGAGATGTTATGGACATGAGTGTGCCAAGATCAACATTCTGATTTAAGATTAGTGGGTGGGGCTTAGTCGCAGTAGTAGTAGGTTTATCCAAAACTTGAGTCGAGCGGTCATCTTTTTTACTTTTGAGAAACGCAGAGCATGCAGGGAGTTGCACACCATGTGAAGCTTGGTGTTGGGATATGATGTCGGAAAGGGACGGCATCCCTGAAAAGCCAGGAGGAGCACCTGCAGATGTTGTTTGGATAGGCTGTTTGGCAATTATGTCCAAACTAAAGTTTTTGGATTGTGCATTGTTTTGTGTACCAGTTGCATGCAAATTGTGTGTGTTTTGGAGTCCTGGCAAAGTCTCATAAAGCTTGGGACTGCTGCCTTGATGCTCCTGAATTAGGTCAGCCAATGAAAGGCTTCCCATCTGACCTCCAACCCCAGAGCTTGTGCCAGGCCCAGGCACTCCCAATGGCCCACTGCTTTGCATTACAGAGCTCAAACTACCTATCGAGATAGGAAGTGGAGTGGATACCTGAGAAACCTGCAGAGTCAGGCTACTAAGAGGGTGGACAAGAGATGAGGAGGATGTCAAACCCAGCCCAGCTGGGTCAGTGGCGCAAGTTCCCAAAGAGATACCAGTGGAGAGATTTCCACATGAAACAAGAGAGAAACTGGATGATAGTGGGGCACTAGGCCCCTGAGATAGAGCAGTAGAAAGTGGGACAGAAGGACCAAGACAAGAACAAAAAGGAACTTTAGTGCCTTGGGTTGGACTGTTAGTAAGAGGTATACTGTAATCCAATGAAAGACCAGTTGAGGGGACAAGAGGCGGGATATTTGCACACTTCTGATCATGCTGAGCCATTAACTGGGCCAATGAACTTGGCCCTGAAGGTGTAGATTGTACAACCTTGCTGCACAAATTTTGACTTGAAACCATTTTTGAATGGTCTTTTGCCAAACTCCCCAAACCAAGAAGAGAAATCTGAGAAGTGTTTTTAGTCTGGTTTGGCTTAGATATGGCTAACATATCACTGAGGTTATAAGACTGCATGAGGTCCTGCTTAAGGGTTTTGCTTGATGAGTGTGTATTTTTTGCAGTCTTGGTACTATTGTGTGAAGGAAATAAGGCTCCTTACCTTGCAATGGCCAATCGTAGTAAGAGAGAGCAATCAAAGGATGAGGTAGGTGAATGAAGTTCATCGGTCAGCCAAGACCACAGAGATAGGAAAAAAAAGGCAATATGTTATTCACATGATAAAATAAAGGATATCAGTGATTTAAGGGATAGTTCACCCAAAAATGAAAATTCTCTATTTTTCCTGACTCTCATGCCATCCCAGATGTGTATGACTTTCTTCTGCAGAACACAAGAATATGCTCTGCAATGTAGGTCCATAAAATCCAAGTGAATGGTGACCAAAACTTTGAAGCTCCAAAAAGTACATAAAGGAGAATAAAAGTAATCCAAAAGACTCCAGTGGTTTAATATATCATGTCTTCAGAAGCAATCCAATCAGTTTGGGTGAGATAAGACCAAAATATAAATAATCACTTTTCACTATAAATCTTAAAATTAGCAGTCTCCTTAGCGATCATGATTTTAAGTTTTGAAGCTCTGCGCATGCGTGTATGAAGTGTAATCGAGTTTGAAATCATGTTCATGTCTGTTCTCACCCAAAATCGATTAGATTGCTTAAAACATGGATTAGAAAGGGCCTGGGTAGCTCAGCGAGTAAAGACGCTGACTATCACCCCTGGAGTTCGCAAGTTCGAATCCAGGGTGTGCTGAGTGACTCCAGCCAGGTCTCCTAAGCAAAGAAATTAGCTTGCTTACTAGGGAGGGTAGAGTCACATGGGGTAACCTCCTCGTGGTCGCTATAATGTGGTTCGCTCTCGGTTGGCAGCGTGGTGCGTGTGGATGCCGTGTAGCCTCCACACGTGCTATGTCTCTGCGGTAATGCAATCAACAAGCCACGTGATAATAAGCGCAGGTAGACTGTCTCAAACGCTGAGGCAACTGAGATTCGTCCTCCGCCACCCAGATTGAGGTGAGTCACTATGCCACCATGAGGACATAGTGCATTGGGAATTGGGCCTTCACATTGGGGAGAAAATCAAAAAAATAAATAAAACATGGTTTAAACCACTGGAGTCATCTGGATTACATGCTTACTTTTATGCTTCCTTTATACTTTTTAGACCTTCAAAGTTCTGGATGCCATTAATTTGCATTGTATGGACCTACAGAGCTGAGATATTCTTCTAAAAATCTTTGTTTGTGTTCAACACAAGAAAGGAAGTCATACACATCTGCAATGGCATGGGTTTGAGTCAATGATGAGAGAATTTTCATTTTTGGGTGAACTATCCCTTTAAGAAAACCACAGTCTAGTTTGAATATTAACTGGTTAAGCCTAATTAAATCTTAAAATTTTAAACTGAAAGTAGCAAACTGCAATAAGTTTAAACACTCATCAAATGGCTTAACAAGCACAGTTTTTTTTCCCTGTGTTGACGTATTTCTTTTTAATACAGCAAGTTGGACTTTTCAAAGGGCTTTTTATTATTATTATTACTCAAAAATGAAAATTCTGTCCCAATTGATTTACCTTTATATCAACCTAAAATAGTATGACTTACTTTCTTATGGGGAACACAAAATGGAAAAGAAATTAACAAGTAGATTTCAACCAATGGTGGATTTTGCAGATACCGATAATAAAGACTGACAATAGATTAATCGGCCGATAGTTTTTCAAATCGATTTTTATGTGTAATGTCAAAGTTTCCTAGTCCTTTTTCTTAATATGACAGTCATTTTTGGGTGAACTATTGCTTTAAGTTTATTTGGTCAACTTTTAGGATTACACTAACAATGTTGGCTTCTAAGCGTAACAGTCATGGACAAAAAGTCATCAAACTTTCAATTTAGAATTGGGGTCTTCAACACAGAACCATTTTATCCTCTGAAACTGAAACATGCCTGACAGGTTTATGTTCTCCCCACTTTCGGAAAAACCCTGGAGTTTAGAATATTCCCCCGAGACTGAGTGCTTTTCATTTTCATTTCACATCAAAATACATAAGAGGGCATATTTATAATAAGAAGTGGCACAGATTTTTTCTAGGTAGCTAATGACAACAATGGTGTGTAGGTTTTTTCTTTTGGTGGTGGTAACTGTTCTGTGGCAGTGTTGACTGGTTTTGGGTTAAAGGGTGTGTGAGTGTACCTTTTTGCGGTGCAGGGGTTGGCTCGGGCTGTGGGTTAGTTCTGGCCGGAGGGGTGTGTGCATTAGTCTTCTCTTCAGTCAGGACGAAATCAAGGGCTCTTTGAGGGTCGTAGTCGTATTTCAGCGCTGCCCGAGTCAGTGTGGAGTCTGAAACTGAGTCTCCAAGTACTGCTCTCATCTGATCCAAACAGGAATACAATCGACCTACCCAGAAGCAAATGTATTTAAACAAAATATAGATTTTGCACAATTGCAACACATTCCCAGCATTCCCCATTCTCAAAGTTTAAAGAATGACAGGCATGAATATACACATTTTCACATGAATGCAAACAATAAATGCTTGTTCATGTGCACACAAAATAGGTAACAAGTTGTAACTCTGCTTCACACTACAGCTAGGCAAACTATTTAATATTTATGATATAACACTTTGTTGGTGATGAACCAATATTGTGAATATTGCAATGATTTTAAATGTGCTTTTTGTTGGCAATTAACTTTCCTCAAGTCATTGACCGTAAAGTGCTTTGGTGCCACGATTCATGAATATGAGAGAGCTAAAACATATTTTAATAGTGTCTCTGATATAACACCTTTTTAAAAAGGTTATAGATTAGGAATGTTTGTTTTACATCTGCGAATCAGCTCTTTCAGATGTCCATTTCAGGAAATTAGTTAACAAAATCTGCTTGCATCATCACTTAAATGAATGTATGGCATTTTACATGCTTTAAAAAAAAATATGTAGGTAAATGTATTTATTATTGTAGTGTTATACTGATGCATACAGTGGCAAGAAAAAGCTTTAATTGGTCATAAATTGTGATCATATCTTCATCAAAGTCACAAGTATAGACAAACACAATCTGCTTAAGCTAACAAGACACAAACAATTATAATCTTTCGTGCATTTACTGAAACATTCACAGTGTTGTGGAAAAAGAAAGTCAACTTTTGGATTTAATAACTGGTCGATCCTCCTTTGGCAGCAATAACCTTAACCATGCATTTCCGGTAGCTGTGGATTAGACCTGCACAATGTTCCTAAGGAATTTTGAGCCAATCTTTAGAACTGCTTCAGCCATATTCTTAGGGTGTCTGGAGTGAATGGCTCCCTTGAGGTCATTCCACAGCATCTCTATTGAGTTAAGGTCTGGGCTCTGACTGGGCCACTCCAAAAGGTGGATTTTCTTTTTTTGAAGCCATTCTCTAGTGGATATAGGTCGATGTTTACGTTCATTGTCCTGCTGCATCACCCAACTTTTACTGAGTTTCAGCTGGCACACAGCCACCCTGACATTATCCAGTAGGATATCTTGATAATCTTGGGAATTCATTTTTCCCTCGATGATGGCAAGCGCTCCAGGTCCCAATACAGCAAAGCAGCCACAAATAATGAAATCCCTCCACGGTACTTCACTGTTGGGATTATGTTTTCATGTAGGTTACGTTGCCCTTTTTATGCCATAAATAGTAGTGATGCACCGAAATGAAAATTCTGGGCCGAAACCGAAAATTCAGGATGCACTTGGCCGAACACTACTTATTTTTTTTAATACCCATTTAAAAAAATATATTTTTTATATATATATGTATATATATATATATATATATATATATATATATATATAAAAATCATTATATCCATTATATCAAACTGTGTTTGATATAATGGCATGTGATTTTCTAGTACCAAATTAGCAATTTAGCATGATTACTCAAGGATAAGGTGTTGGAGTGATGGCTGCTGGAAATGGGGCCTGTCTAGATTTGATTAGCTGAGTGCCAAACAGCTGAATGAAACCGCTAAATCTGTACATTATTCCAAACTTTTGGCCACCAGTGTACATACACCTGTAAAATCAGAAGTCAAACATCGAGTCAGTGTGTACCTTGCTCCAGTGGGTCAAGTGTGTGTGTGACTGTGGGAGAGGTTGGCATCTCCTCCTCTTCCTCATACTCTGCCTCCTCCAGTGTCTCCACCTGCCGTGCTTGCCTTGAGTCTTGACGCGAGTAGATAAACTGTGCGGCTATGAAAACATGAAGCCAGAAACATTAGGGCACACCAGACAAAACTATACAATATTTTCTTTTACTCTTAATGACTCCACGTCTATAGAAATGGAAATAAGTGTTCTAATAAATGGCACTGCACTGAGTCGCGAGAGAGCGTAACATTCATTGGGTGGTTTAAATCAAAATGTAATCCGTAACATACTGGTCTGATGATAATACAGCATATATTGCCAAAATGATATGATACCATTATCTTTGGTAGGCCTAACTAATTACAAATAAATACAACTAACATCAAGAATTTTCTACATGTAAGATACATTCATGATACTACATAACACTATTATAAGAAATCATTTATTTTATTTTTTTTATAAATGACAACACAAACCAGTGGCAGGAGAGATGCAGTAGTCATCCTCCACGGACTGTCCGTACATGTCATCATCATCAAAGTCTACAAGCAAGGAAGAAATTCAGAATATTATGTTATATTCCAACCCATAATAGCTGGTTAAAACAGTTCAAATCTTCCGTAAACAAAGATAAATGCTTTGAAGGGGCCAGAAACCGTTTTGCTTAGTCAGCCACACTACCTGAAACACTACAACCGTTACACTGAATTGAAAAAGGGTAATCAGCGGATACACTTTATATAACTTAATACCGATGATAAAACATCAGCTGACCCGTGCTCACTAGATCATACTGTAATAATAAAGAAAGACATTTTATTATACTACTGTTTGATTTTAAAAGCACAAAGAGGTAACCCGTTATTTGACAGCTGGGTGGTCAAACTGAAAGTGTAACACGACAGCAGTGAGATAATCTGAACCCTGCATGCTACAAAATAAACCCGCTAACTAGCATTCATACAGGCCGCTTGAGATAAAACCAGTAAAATATCCTATTCCCCGTATCTACCTTCGTCGTAGTTATAACCTCGTACATTCCTGTGGCGGGACATGTTTTGTTCGACGGCTTTCTTTCACGTACACACGGTGCGCAGGGCGAGAAATCAATTCTCAATGTAAAGTTTTGGCATGTGTCTCACTCAACTCCCGCCATATTGACGACCATCGAAAACAAGGGTGCGCGCATGCGCAGTAAGAAAATACGAAGAGGCGTTTTGGTTAGCTCGAGAACAATTGAAAATGTATTTAATAGAACTTTTGATATTAAACGAAATGACTAAAGTATTATGAAAGCTTCTTTCTTAAGTTAAATTAAGATTAGTCGACAGTATTTGTAGCATAATGTTGATTACTCCACTAAAATCATAAAATGATGACAACGTCTTGTATCGATCGTACTGTCGGATTATGTACAGTTGTTGTATCAAATCTGTTTCGTCCTAGCCCCGATAGGGTATAAGGTTATGACTAGGGTATGTAGGGTAGTGTAGGTTAGGGTAGAGAAGGGTTAAGGCCGAAACGAGACGCAAGTGCTTGGCCAACATGGCCTACGCGTGGTCCCGTTGTAGCCTACATACTCCACATGCACCCTTGTAAGACCAGCTGGTCACCAGTTTATGTTGTATTATTACGGTTTCTATAGTAATTTTTCACTTTGAGAAAAGATTTAGTGCTATAAAAATAACAAATGTTGCTGCTAACCTTCTAAAATTGATGGACGCTTTGTCGCTCGCTTGCACAATGTTTATTAAATTTGGGAGTAATGGAGGAAATCGTCCATTTCTCTCTGTAGGCTAATTTTCCATATTGTTACAACAGGCAGAGCTACTGTAATTTATTAACTTGGCGCTTGAACGGGTGCCGCTTAGAAATACTTGTATGAAATTTAGTTTGTCAATAGATTTGTAAATTTTCTGAAGAAAATGCTACAGCAGGGTGTTGTGGGTGGTTGCAAGGTCCTTGCTAACTGGCCCAAGTATTCTGTTCCACGAAATGGCCCATGTCCCTCCTTAAATGTAATTCTGTGGGAATTGTTTGGCATTTTTTATCATGTATGTAACAATGAATTGGTCTGCAATAAAGCAGATCTTTATGAACTGCCAAGTTGCATGTTTAAATTATCTTTTGACCTTCATACAGCTACATAGATGGTAAGAAAACATCCCTTAAAGGGTTAACTATAACAAAAAACTGTGCAGCTGCAGACTTTAGACCTGGAAAGCACCTTCAATCTCTCTTATCCTCCCTTTTGTATCAGATTCTTCAGGAACTTCATAATTTGGTAACTTTATGCAGTATTCTGCCCTTGATTTTTGGGTTTGTTCAAAAGCAGGGTGATACCCAAAAAGTGTAGAGGAAAATCAACTTTGTTCCATGTTCATTTCACGTAATTGACCAACTTCATCTTGAAATGTGCAGTAGCTATAATTAAACACTTCAGGGAGCTCTCTGTAAACCCTAATATTGTCATTACTGGAAAAATGAAGTTGTGAAACGGAGGTACAGGTGTCAATGCAGTTCTGTGTAGAAATATGTTTATTTAATGATTGACATAAAATCAGTCATAATCTAGTTTATTTGAGCTGTGTTATTGTATGACCTAAATTTGAGTCCATTCGATTCAACTTATTGGGTAGAAACTACCACATTTCAATTGAAAATCTGAGTTAAGTCCACTTACATATAGTGAAATTAATTAGCTAAGTTCATTCTATGTGATTACCTAGTTAAAGGGGTCATGACGTGGAGAATCACATTTTCCTTTATATTTAGACATATAAGAGGTAACTGTACTATAAAAACAAACTGTACATTTCAGAACTCAAAACTCCCTCCCCAGTCTAAAAAGAGCATTTATAGTTGCCACCCTGCTGAAACATCTCGTTTTTAAATCTGTCTGTTCGTGACATCATGACACATTGTTCATTTGTATTTGCACATCCCACAACATGTGTGATCAAACACTTGGCCTGCCCACTGACACACAATTCAAGTCTAGAGAGCAGGCCTTGTGTGACTATTCCTAACATAACACCTATGGGGATCCATGTGGACATTTTTGTATTATTTTTGAGTATATTCATGCACTACACAGACTCTTTGACCACTTGATACATATCTTGTGCTGCTTTTAAAAGACGTGGTGTCAAGTTATAAAAGGGAGAAGCGATTCTCTTTTATTCAGCTTCTGCCTCTTGTTTATTTGCATAACACATCTGCGCTATTTTTAATTGTTGGTGTATGCACTGTAAAAAAGTTCTTTAATTTTAACCGTAAAAGTCTGTAAAAATGCTACAGTAAAAACAATTATATTGGTTAATAAGTAGTTACCGTAAAATATCCATACAAATGTTTTATATATTTTAAAAGACAATACATGTTGTTATATGTTAAAAAAATTGGATGTAATAAGTATAATTTCCCTGGATAATTATTGGTTGAAATTTGTATTATGTTCAACAAGAGAGTGCATATACTTTTTTACAGTAAATAATTGTTAAAATTACGGCTAAAAACAGTAATCGAGCATTCCCAGAATTCCCTGTGTGACCTATTACATTTAATAATATTTTATGGGGAATAGTTATGTTTAATCTTATTTTTAATATCAGTTACGTACACTGGGGTGTTCTGTATTATATTTGATGTAATTTAATTAATGTTACTGCATTATTTTAATCTCACATGTGTTACCCTGGTGTTTAGTGTGAGTGACAATGAGCACTGTCTCTACATGCTTATTGGTCATTGCTCCTGGAAGAGCCACTTTTGATGAACAGCATGTCATCATGTACCCTTCTGTAATTACTAAATAATTAACAATACATTTTAAAGTGAAAAGAAAATTTTTACAGTTTCAGAAGGTTAATATATTAAGTTTATCATTTAATAATATAAACAATGGTACTGCATCGTATAAATATACCGTAATAACAACAGTTTTAAACTGTAAAATTTACAGGTTTGTTTAAATCTTTACTGTATTTTTACATATTCTGGCAACCACAGCTGCCAGTTTTTGTTTTTGTTTTTTGTAAAAACAACAGATTTATTTATTGCAGTGTGTAAACATAGGACATCTGTGACGATGGACATCTTTGATGATGGACGATGGACGTCTTCAACCTTTTCAATGTGTTTCCAGCAATGTGCGCCTCAGTGCGCCTTCTGTATGTATGTGTGTAATTTCAACGTGCTTTGGACTATGTGTGGTTTTTTTTGGCTCATGTCAGCATGGTTTGCTTGTGAACAGACAAAACATGATTCAAGCTTGCAAAGGAAGTGTTATTGAAGGAGGGGGCAGTTAAAAACACTGCAAAATCTTAGTTAAACTGTTGTCATGACTGTTTGATTGTTTATGGTGCTAAGTGTTAACAGTTTTGCTTGAGATGAACAGTTTAATAAATTCAAATGCAATGTGTTGGATGTGCGTTATGTAAACATTGCAATTTAGTTTTATAACATTGAAGGTACATTCCTTGTACATTCTCTTCAGATTGAATTTACTAAATTTGAAGGGCTGCATAATGTTAGCCAATCAGAACAGTGGGCATTTAAGTTGAAGTTTTAAGGAAGCGCTTAGCCCAAAACCAAGCTTTTCAGACAGAGGGCCAAAATCAGGGTGGAAAATGATCATATACAGTATTACTAAATTGTGACTGTTTTGGTGCAAGAAAAAAAAATCATAACATTATCATTGGACCTCAGGGATGATAATAACGGTAAAAAATAGCACTTCATGACCCCTTTTAGTGAACTTAATTACACAAGATTTAGAGATGTCATTACTCAATTAAATTAAGGGAACAGGTTTACTCAATCAATTGAGTGTAGTCAACATAAATGTTCACTTTGTTTGATTACCTGTTGCATCAGGAACATAATGATGATGTTGTGAATGAATTTGTTCTGTTCACAACATGTAGGGTACAGCACTCATACTGTGTGGGTGAGAGAGCGACAGAAAGAAAGATTTTTACCAGTCACTAACCTGATACTGTCTGTACTAAATATGTTTCATTCACATCTGCATGACATTTAGAACTTTGAGTACATGTCTATATTTAACTTAAAAACACACTCAACACAACAGATATACAGATGCTTCATTGCATCATGCTGTCTTAGAGTGACCCAGATACACCAAACAGCCACAACATTAAAACCACCTACCTAATATTGTGTAGTTCCCTCTTGTGCCGCCAAAACAGCGCCAACCTAATTGTTCTTACTACAATTGTACCGAGTGGTTATCTGTGTTACTGTAGACTTAGTCAGTTCTAACCAGTCTGGCCATTCTCTGTTGACCTCTCTCATCCATATGCAGAACTGCCGCTCTCTGGATGGGAAAATTTCAGGATATCAGCAGTTACAGAAATACTCAAACCAGCCTGTCTGGCACCAATGATCATCCATGCGATTATCTAATTAGCCAATCATGTGGCAGCAGTGCATAAAATCATGCACATATGGGTCAGAAGCTTCGGTTAATGTTCACATCAACCATCAGAATGTGGACCATGGCATGATTGTTGGTGCCAGATGGGCTGGTTTGAGTATTTCTGTAACTGCTGATCTCCTGGTATTTTCACGCACATCAGTCTCTAGAATTTTCTCAGAATGGTGTCTAAAACAAAAATCATCCAGTGAGCTGCAGTTCTAGGGCTGCACCACCGTGCCGCGGTTAGCACTGTCGCCTCACAGCAAGAAGGTCGTGGGTTCAAACCCTGGTTGCCCCGGCCTTTCTGTGTGGAGTTTGCATGTTCTCCCCGTGTCTGCGTGGGTTCTCTCTGGGTACTCCGGCTTCCTCCCACCATCCAAAAGACATGCAGGCTAGGTTAATTGGTGTCTCCAAAAAAATTGCCCTAGGTGTGGATGTGGAGGTGAGTGTGAGTGTATGTCTGTCTATGTGTGGCCCTGCGATGGACTGGCGACCTGTCCAGGGTGTCCCCCGCCTTTCGCCCAATGTTAGCTGGGATAGGCTCCAGCCCCCCGCGACCCTGTACACAGGATAAGCGGTTGACGATGGATGGATGGATGGATGGATGGATGGATGGATGGAGCTGCAGTTCTGTGGGTGGAAATGACTTGTTGATGAGAGAGGTCAACAGAGAACGGTCAGATTGGTTCGAATTGATATACTGTAACTCAGATAACCGCTCTGTACAATTGTGGTGAGAAGAAAATCATCTCATAATGCTATTCTGAGATGCGGGTTGGCACTGTTTTGGCGGCACGTGGGGGACCTACACAATATTAGGCAGGTGGTTTTAATTTTGTGGCTTATTGGTGTATATAAATTCTACAGCGAGTAGTTTGCAAAGTTGTTCAGTGGGAGGGGTTCTTCCATGTGCAGAAAAAGAGGTTTATTGCACGACACATATATATACATAATTAATTAGTGTATTCTTTTTATTATTAACAAGTGTTAAGGGGTCATTGAAACTAAGGTTCTCAGTGGGCCAACTAGTAGAAGACAAGACAGGAAATAAACATTTGAGTGCTCCTCGATTCACCTTCTCTGCGGTGTGTGTGTTTGTGTGGTAAGGGGCTGTTTAATCCTTTGCATCATTCTAAAAAAGGTGTTACCCACAGGTTGTACCAATGACAGGATATAATGGGAGGAAAATATTTACAAAGAGACAGACACAACACAAGGGAGAAAGTTCACTGTATAGAGAAAGAGTTCATAGATTTAATTAGGTCTTCAGGGCATCAATCTCAACACTGAGTGTATGGTCTGTGTGTGGTGTCTGGTTCCAGACTGACTCACAAATATTTTGAGGTCACAAAGTGACAAAGAAGCTGCAATGGAAAACTGTGCACTTTAACATAATCACACACATGCACGCATTTTAAGTGATGCTCCCCGTACATCTGATGTTTCCAGAAATGTTTTTAGAAGCTTCAGAAACATTACAGTTTGAGTGGGGTGCAATAGAGTTTGTTGAGTCGTAGAGTCCAAGTTGTCATCCACTTTTGGGCACTTCCCAAACCCAAATTTCCGAAATTGAGTTTACTCAAAAAACAGTGATGATGTCATAGGGCCTTACAGTTGAGCAAGTTGGGGGGTTAGTTTGTCAAAAGTGTTTTCAAGTGGGGGGGATCATCAAACTAGATCAAGCAGCCTTAAAGCCCAGGGCACCCCCTGGTAGTCAAGGGCCTCTGGGCACTGGCCCCATTGTTAATCCGTTCCTGGGTGTTCCCTGTCCTATCATCTTTAATTTTTTTCATTCTGATCTAAGGGGAAGAGATTGAAACTGCTCCCTGCTGATGCACACTCTGTCGTGGGGATGCACATCCCTCGAAGCGCACGCTTAATGCAGCTAAATTATAACATGATGGCTTGTGACTTTTTGAATCATAATATACGTTACTGCACATTTATTATCGTGAAGAAAATTGGCAATATGCAGCTTTATTAATGCGAGAGAGTTTGTTTTTTTGTGAGTTAAAGATGGATTGAAGTGAACAGAAAGGTGAGTGAGGAAGACTTCCCCCATTATACACTGCAACAAAATAATCGCTCTATAATCAGATTAATCGATTATCAAAATAATCATTAGTTGCAGCCAAAACATTTTAAGATTTTATCTGTAAATATATCATCTCTAAATGTTTAATTTATTTTTAAGTTTACAGTGTTTTCTAATCATCTTTTTTTTCACTATTAAAGTAAGATGTATAAACATGGAGAATTTTTTTTTTCAATTAAATTAAAATGTATTTGTAAAGTGCTTTAAACAATGAAAGCTGGTGAAAAGGTGACAACTTAAGGTTCTAGAAATATTTTTATCATAAAACTATATCCAGATTTAATTTTATTTCTTATGGTGATTAATGTTTGATTTCCTATAATGTCACACTTATTTTTTTTTAACCTTTTTTCTTGAAATTTTTCCCAGACCTCCTATAGCACCCCCTTACAGGCTCCGGAGAGTCACCAGTTTGAAAAACCCTGATCTAGCATGTGTGCAGATGCCACTTTTTTGATATTGAATTAAAGGTATATTCCAGGTTCAGTACAAGTTAAGCTCAAGTGACAGCATTTGTGGCATAATTCTGATGTATTCTAAATGTATTTAGACTATTCCCTCTCTTTTTATAAAAAAGGAAAGGATCTTACAATGGAAGTGAATGGAACTTTAAAATATTCAGTTTCAAAAGTATAGCCACAAGACGTAAACAATATGTGAGTTAGCATGATTTTTAGAGTGATCCCTCACTGACCTTTACTGTGTGGAATTATAGCCAATTTTACAACTTTGTTGTCATGACGATGTAACTGTGTAAACGGCATAAACACTAAAACAACCATCAATGCGATGATTTGAACATTATAGCTCAAATAATGCACACGTTTTAACAGAATAATTAATGTACGTGCTTTTATATAATGTATACATTTCACATTTCTGCATTTAGACCATCCAATCCCCATTCACTTCAATTGTAATTGTTGAGTTGTGCTTTTTTTTTTTTAAGAAAAGGACAGACGAGTCAAGATTCTTTTGTATGGTAATCAACATTATGCCACAAATGCTGTCAAGTTATCTTAACTTGTATTGAACATGGAATACTCTTTTAATTATGTTGAAATCCATACATAAGTATCATAAGTGTGGCATAAGTCTCCAAATACATTTGGGCCCACTTTATGACTAAACACAATAAAGTTTTTCACACACTTTATCTGATTACACAACACATTATCCTTAATATATCATTATTGTTGTATAAATGTACAGTATGTCACCACAGCAAACAGTAGTTTAATACATAGTTGTGAGTTGTGTAGTCTGAATGAGCCATAAACCATGCGTGATTATTATTTCATATAGGGAAGTTGGCTACACTGTAAAAAAAAAAAAAAATCCTGTTAAATTTACAGTAAAAAAAAAAAACTGGCAGCTGGTTTTGTTAGAGATTCACAGTAAAAAAATCAGTAACTAGATTTCAGGCTTTGCGGGATGTAGTTTTAACGCCTGTATATTTTACGGTGCATTACTCTCACTCATATTATTAAATAATAACCTTGATATGTAAATCTTTTGAGTCTGTATAAATGTGCTTTTTATTTATTAATATATATGTTAATTACCATAGTAATTCAGAAGAGTACATGAACTGTTCATCAATTGTGGCCTTTCCAGGAGCAATACCCAATGAGCATTTAAAGACAGTGCTCAGTGTCACTCACACAAACACTAAACACCATCAGGGTAACACATATGAGATTAAAATAATGCAGTAAATAATAATTCAATTACATCAAATATAATACAGAACACCCCAAAGTACATAACTGATATTAAAAATAAGAAGAAACATAACTATTCCTATAAAATATAATGAAATGTAATGGGTCACACAGGGAATTCTGGGTACGCCCAGAATTCCCTGATTTTAACAATCATTTTCCGTAAAAGTACATGTACTGTATTGTTAGACATAATATAAATTTATACTGTTAATTATACAGAAAATCATACTTTATATTAAAAATATATATATATATTTTTTTACAAAATGTTACCGTAAAACTACATGTAGCCTATTGTCGTTTTAAAAATATTTAAAATGTGTAGGCCTACCGTATATTTTAAGGTAACTACCCTTTAACAAATAAACGTTTTTTTAAACGTCTTTGCTGTTTACCACTTTTTTACAGTGTATAATAAAATGACGACTAAACTATGCGCTTTCTCTGTTAATGAAGCAGCCCATATTAACTCCTGTTCTGCAATGCATGGATGAACGCTCTCAGCCAGCGCGCAGACACAACAGAGGCGCGCTCCCGAGCTTCGCTGAGCACGTGAGCACCAGTGGTCAGAAACAATTATTCACGCTGAGCGATATGATAAGTGACTGCCACAATATGCCAACCAGTGGGCGCAATGGATAGACAAAAACATAGCAGACAACAACCCTCAAGGATCCTGTGATCAGATGTGGGTGCATGTGACAGAGAGCGAGAGTTTGCTGGTATATGACTATGTAATGACACACACTATCAAATCATGGCAACAGGTTGGACATGTATGTGAACTTAAAACAAGCTTCTCTACTTTTCAATCCAAACTAATAGCCCAACCGTGGATTTCAACAGCAAAATCACAGTGATATATATGTATTGTGTAACTGCGACGCAAAGGTGGTACATTTCTGACAAAGCAAAAGCGAAACCACTGTAACCCTATGAAAGTGAGAAAAGAAGGCAATATAAAATAATTAACAGGAAATAACATCTTATTTTAACTAGGAGTCTTCAGGGTTATTGGCTCTCCGTAAGTGAACACCTGCATGCACATCCTCAGAAACAGTACTGATGCCCAGCCGGACCCCTCACGCTCTGTTTCCCCCTCGGTTTGCCACATTTTCCCTCCCACTCACAGTGCACATTGTCCTCTAAGAACCACGCTGCCACCCCTCCCTGCCTTTTTACCACGAAAAACACAATATAATTGTTCCAAAGGAAAAACACAGTGGAAGATTAGCGCGCGGCACTGCCTCAAAGACACTCTGGCGAGTGAATAGTTACGCGCATGCGCAGGACCCGAGGCGCCAAATTTAGGGGGAGGGAGAGGCAGTCCCAGCTTTGTCTGATGGATCTGTTTACAGTGTCACACACTCCGCTACAGAGTTTAATATCGGCACTTCCTCCTCGAAGTGCACCCTACCGTTGGAGCTGACAGCACTCCACACTTCAGCACCCTTGAGCCGCGCACACACATTATCTCCACTCTACCTTGTCTTGAGCACCGGGATGGCGAGGCGACCTAGACACAGGTGAGATTTAAGTTAAACAGTTTGAAATGAACTTTTGCGCCTGTTTTATTTATCACTTTGATAGATTGCGCTCCACGGACACATGTGGACATTTAGACATAAGATTAGACAGCTTTTGCGGGTAACATAAGCATGCTCAAAATGTATTTAGTGGCATTTTTAAAACACTTTAATCTCTCAACGGAATGATTATGATCTTCAGTGCGCAGCTGAACAAGTGGACATCTGGCATGTGCGCTCCTCGCTCGCGCCCGCGCGGTGGTCTCGCGCTCATGTACATTTAAATTTTCATTCATTCGCCGTGCTCACGGGTAGCGCGTGCGGGTCCGCTCGACAGGTTACCTTGAGATTCGGTACTTCCCCTCAAAAAAATTACACACACACATACAATACGATTAGGACTCAATAGACGAGAAAGCGCAGTGACAGCTCGGCGAAGTAAAAATAGCGGGCAACTGCAGAGAACATCTCGGCATGCTCACCTATGTGTTTTTTTTTTAATTGTTTGAGCATCTTGTAATACATGTAACGCGTTTAAGGCGGTACGACCGTATTAGTGTGTTCAAATTTATTTCTGAGATTAGCCTAGATGTAAACGGCATGGGTTATTTTCAGAGTTTTCACATTTCCTGTCCCGCAGCTGTCGGAGTTAGAGTAATTAGTAGGCTGTTATAGTGGACAGTTCATGCTTAAAATGACATAAACATTGTGTAGTTCATAAGACTTTGCTAATTTAGTGAGACAGTGGGGTTCCCCCTCCTGAAAAGTATGTCACTTGTGCACTTGTTACCCCGATTGCTTTTATTAGCCCGCAAAATGACTACACGAGCAAACAAAAAGTTGTTGCGGTAGAGAAATACAGTCATACAGCCCAGCAACATTTGCATAAGTAGTCCCAAAATGGAACAATTTATACTTGTATATGTTAGTATAAGAGACAATGTATTAGGCTCAGGTGGACAAATGGGGGATTTGTTTAGTAAATAAATTGCTCACATAAGATTATGATGAACTACAGCAACTCGGCGACTGATAATGAAAAACTAATGTTTTAAAAATTCCTCTAAGCTTTCAGCCACAAAGACACAAGTCAGTGAGGCAAATGCAAAGCATAAAAGCTGTATCTATTTGACTAAATTGGCTTTATTTCTGTGAGCTTGGAACGTTTTGAGTTTGAAATTTCCTGTGAAATACTTATCATCTTCTATATCTGTTGTTTTAATTAATAGCGGTAAGGACAAACACTGGGTTTAAAAGTACACACACACATGTACACGCACTCATATACACCTGTGACGCACAGGCTAGCGGAACATTGTTCTCCACGTCTGCCTATGCATCATGCTGATTGGTTAAGAGCCGGCCAGGTGAGATGGTTTTGACAGTACCTGTGCAGGTCTGAACACGCTTCCATCATGAAACAGTGCGAGTCCACGCACATGCTTGCTGTTTCTTTGGAAACCAAAAACATAAGAACAGGTTTCTCTGAGCATGTCCCCCCTGCACCCTAACCTGCCGGCTGTACTGGTTCAGCCACTCTAGTTCTGTGTTGACTGTTTTATCGCTTAATATTTCTTCTATAATCTGTGATAGGAGTGTGGGGGTGAAAGGGTGTTGTTTTATACATGTCAACAACATACATCTAAAGCTTACATGCTAATGAGGATCTGTTCTTGTTTTCCTTCCTGTCCCCCATTACTTTGTTTTTTCCCCCTTGTCCTTCATGTGTGCACTTTTGCTTGACCCCAATTTCCTCTGTCCCTCCACTCCATTCCACTTACCCTTACTCTCTATTGCCCCCCCTACTCTCTTTATCTCTCACTCTATCACACACCCCCTACCACCAGTGTTTACAGTAGCGACGAAGATGATGACGATGTGGAGATTTATGATCATGACTACGATGGTCCTCATGCCAAGACAGGAAAACGCCACCTCGGCAAGACGCGCTGGACACGTGAAGAGGTATGCAAAACTGGGTGTTTTTATTGTCTAACGTTCTGATCTGAGCTTAAAAAACAGTATTAAGCATTTATTTTCAAAGTTTACAAATTACTTTTTTTGTATTCTGAATGATTTTGATTGCAATTATGTTTTTAAATGAATAATGTTGGGTATAATTCCAAGGACAAAATAAACTTTAATTTTTTGCCTTAACAAGTGATGTCGCATTTTCAACATTATTCCGAAGTGGAATAGTACTTTTTTTTTTTGTGTGTGTATTCTATGAGTTCATTAATAATTTTATCAAAAGTCTTTATGTAGCTTTTTGTGAGGTGTGTGTATTTGCTGAAACATTAATTATTTATTTGATTATTTATTAATGTATTCAATTCTAAAATGTATGGATTTTCCTAACAGGATGAGAAGTTGAAGAGGCTGGTAGAGCATCATGGTTCAGAGGACTGGAAAGTCATCGCCAGCTTTTTACCGGTGAGTGTGTGTTTATGTGAGATTGTTTAAGTGTGTGTGTGTGTGTCTATGTGTGTAGTTTGTGTATTTAGACTTTAGGGGTTTAGGTTAGGTTATATTAGGTGTGGTGTTTTAGATATGTGAATTTACATGTAAATAGCCAAAGGATCAGGTACTGCAGAAGTGTGTGTGCACGTTTTGGAGAATTTTGCATAATTGGGCATTCCTCATTGGTTGGCCTAGTTTGGAACAGAGTCAACAAGGGGGGGGTTTCAGAATCCACTGTGCACCTGCATGCACACACGGATGTACACACACACACACACACACACACAAATGTGCACTTAGGTAGAAGCACATTTTCACAAACAGACACATATAAAAAAAATTGTAGGTGCAAACACATGCAATGCACACACTCGTAGATACATGGAGATACTGTGGTCTTATTATAGCCAAGAATCAAAATCTAGATATAGATCGTCATGCGTACATCTCGGCACATGAACAAGAATCAGAAACTGAAGTTGTTTCATTTCTGAATCACTCTGTGGGGTTTCCAAAACACCTGGCAATTTCATTCAGAGAACATCTAACTCAAACCCATTGTTTTACATCCATTCAATTCAGTGCAAGTTACTCTGTTTTATAATGTTTTCTAACATTATTTTTCCCATCCATTTCCGTGTTCATAGAATCGCACAGATGTTCAGTGTCAGCATCGTTGGCAAAAAGTTCTCAACCCTGAACTAATCAAAGGCCCGTGGACTAAAGAAGAGGACCAACGGGTAAGACCAATGGCATCTAGGACACAAAATAATTGGACACAAAGCTAAAGCCCAACATATTACCATAAGATAGGAGACCACAACCAAAATGTCACCTCAAAAATCCCCAGCAACCAAAATACAACCACAAATTTTCTATTACACAACTAACTAATCCTCATGCAACCAGGAGAGAATTGGGGTGGATAAAGATCCATTGACCGGGTGTTGTGTTGTAATGATTAACTGTTGGGACCAGGTGCTTCTCCATTTATCATCATTTTTATGACCCAGCAGAAGTAATTCGCAGGTGTATTTTGCAGATATTCAGTGTAATACCACTATCTGTATCTGTGTGCAATAATAAGACACTTATGCAATGCAAGTTCCTTTTCTCTCTGGGTTTTTTGTGGGCTTCTAGTCCTCTTTCAGTTCTTGCTATGTACTCCTCCTTTTCCTTTTCCCATGCTCTAAGTCAGTGTTTCCAAACCTTATGTACCCACAAGGATAAAGTACCCCTTCATAAACACTGAAATGTATACCTTTTAACTCATATAATACTGGATTACGTTTAAAAGAAACTAATTCTTGAATTTAACCTTTTGACATCCTCAATAATATAATCCACAATTTCTATTTTAAAAGCTAGCTATTTCCAAGTTCCCCCTGGAACCTGCCTAAAGAAATAGTTCACCCAAAAATTATAAAGTTGTTATCATGTTACTCACTTTCATGTTGTTCGAAACCTGTGTGACTCAGGCAGAATGTTTGCCTCAGTCACCATTCACATTCATTGTACTTGTTTACTCTTGGTTCCTTTATTTATTGACTTGTTTATCTCTTTTTTTTGGTCTCAGGTGATTGAACTGGTTCAGAAGTACGGTCCAAAGCGTTGGTCTGTGATCGCAAAGCACTTGAAAGGTCGGATCGGTAAACAATGCCGAGAGCGTTGGCACAACCACCTGAACCCAGAGGTGAAGAAGACTTCCTGGACCGAGGAAGAAGATCAAGTTATTTACAAAGCTCATGAGAAACTTGGAAACCGTTGGGCAGAGATTGCTAAGCTACTTCCGGGCAGGTAAGAGAATGTAAAAAAAGGCTATTTCAGAGTTGTAATTATTTTTATATTGGGGTTTCCACATTCATGCAAAACCTGGAACCATCAAACTATTAGGAAATTTAAAAATTGTGTTGTCAAGGACTGGAAATGGTATAGAAATTAATCAAATATATACAAAATTTCATATGTTTTTCAAGTTATGTTAAGTTCTGAAATGGTTCATTAGCTAGAAATTGCTGTTTGCTGTTTGCAAAATCTATAAAAGGATATCAGAAAATCCTCATCCAGTAATCACAAACGAAATCACAAATGACAAATTAATTGATAAAAATGTGTGGGAACCCTGTTATATGTTTGTTAATGAAGATCTAATTATTATTCTTGTATTATCAGAACTGATAATGCCATAAAGAACCACTGGAACTCCACTATGCGACGGAAAGTCGAGCAGGAGGGCTACCTGCATCACGCCGCTAAATTGAGCCCCACTCCACTTAACAACAGCTATGCTAAACCGCCTCACCTCATAAACTACAATCACACAACGAGCAATGCATCCATGTCTGCCTCTTCCATAAACAATCAGTATCCATACTACATGTCTGAATCACAACGGGTAAGTATGATGAATGTTATCTCACTCGTATTTACCTATTTCAATTATGCAATTTTGGTCAAAGAGGACACAAACTCAAGGTAAATGTAGTGTTTTGCATAAATGTTATTTCTTGTATCCAGGTGCCATTTCCACTTGCTCTTCAACTGAACATCTTGAACATTCCTCAACATGGCACTGCTGCTATCCAGGTAACCCAAGAGCAATAATGTTGAAGCTATTCTGAAAGTGCTAATGGTACTGGAAATGACCACAACACCAGTTGAAAATGTTGAGCTTTATTAAAAGCGTAAATTATCATAATTCATCTTTAGTCAAGTAACTAAACAAAGGATGTAAGACTAAGTATATGTCAGTCGATAGGAAAGGTCATTTTAGAGGCGGAGCAAGTTATTACATTTTGAAAAAACGATTATGAATACAAACATTTAAACTTAATTATGCACAGTAAGATCAGTAACATGCATTAAGAATTGTCTTGAAAGTAGAGGAATACATCAAGTTTTGTTCACTCTATACCATCATTGTTCCTGTTTTTTAGAGACACTACAACGAAGAGGACCCAGAGAAAGAAAAGAGAGTGAAGGAGATTGAGATGCTCTTGATGTCAACCGAAAACGAGCTGAAGGGGCAACAAGCACCACAAGTAAGTGTGTACTTAGCCATAGTTTAGGGAAACATGTGTAACCAGTAGTTAACTAAATTTGTCAAAACCTCTCTTTGGGGACATTTGGGCATGTCCTCATTTGGAAAAACAATTCATAAATAGAATACTTTTTTTATTAAATGCAAAAAGTTGGAAAAACAATTAATAAATAGAATACATTTATGCATGTGTGTGTGTGTGTGTGTGTGTGTGTGTGTGTGTGTGTGTGTGTGATTAATTGGAGGAAGCATCTGGGGGTCTATTTCACATTCTAACTGTTTGGCTTAATGATGCAATTGTCTCTTATCACACCACAAGCTCTGTTTAACTCCTTGTGCAATTCAGACCCCCCTCCCGACACTTCACATCATTCAACTCGACAAGTTCCCTTTCTCTCTGATCATTCTTCCTCCATCCATCCCTTTTATTTCGCTAAATTTTTTGCCTCATCCACCCGCCCGCCCACCCACTCACTTACACACATAAACACAGAGTTTCTCTCTCTGAAACTTGATCTTTTTCCTGTTTTTTCTCATTTAGATCTCCATGGCTGGCTTCGGTGGGTGGAACCGGGGCTCTTTGACAGACAGCTCGGCCGGGGTGGCTGTTTCAGTCCCAGCCCCATCCCTAGAACAGGGCTGCCTTCCCGAAGAGAGCGCCCATGGCAACACAAACAGCCCAAACAATGACAACAACTCCACCTTGCCGGAGTTTATTGATGCCATTGATTCGGTAAGGGACAAAGACTGTATACTATACTAGATGACAAACCATCCAAACAAATTTAAAAGGATTGGTGACCTTTTAATGTACACATCAGTAAAAGATTTGGATACACTAGTCTTGAATTTCTTGTTATCTTTAAAAACCTTTTGGATCCAAAGACTTATGTTTAAATGCTTTAAGTTACTTGTATAGACAAATATAAAGTTGGACCAGATAGTTTAAAAAAAAGCAGGGAACTCCTTTAAAATGGTTTAACTCAGGTGGCACCTCATGAAGTTGGTTGAGAGAATGCTTGAGAAAGAGAGTCTTCTTCAAAGAAGCTAAAATATGAGATTTTATTCTGCTATTACTCTTATTACTGCTACTATTATTCCAAAATGTGGAAAATAGAAATAATGTGTAGTAGGGCTGAAATAATTAGTCAACGTTATCGTCAGTGTTGACAATAAAAAATTGTCGACAAAAATTTTAATTGTCGAAAAGTCGTTTGATCTCATCTAACGTAACATGAGATCACATTAAACTTTAATGATGAGAGCAGCACTGCAGCTCGCACCTGACTTAGGAGAGGAAGAATTACACAGATCACAGTCCAGATGCACTCTAAACTTTCCAAACAGCTTCAGGTGATGTAGATCGCAAAGTACAAGGGATACCAAATAAGTAAATACAGAAGCACTCTTGTTGTGGAATAAGTGGAGTCGGAGCTCTTTAAAGGAAACGCCTCTGTGTTTTATCTTAAATGCAGTTTTAATGCGTTATAGCTTTATTAAAGTTCAAATAATACGGAAGCAGGTCATGTAATTAACTACAAACTCCAAAACTGGCATTTCTCTGTGCGGTCTGCGCCTGTTCTATGAGTTGCGCGAATGTCCCGATCTAAGGGGGGAGATTGAAACTGCACCCGGCTGATGCACATTTTGTCACAGGGATGTTCGTCCCTTGAGCGCGCACTCACTGCAGCTAGATTATAACGCGATGGCTTGTGACTTATTGAATCATAATATATGTCACTGTGTATTTGTTATCTTGAAGAAAATTGGCAATATTAATAAAAATACAAATATTTTAAAATATCTCAAATCAATTTAAAAAAGATGCATTCACCTGAGAAGCAGCATATGAGATAGACTTGCTTTTAGAGAATAGATCTTGAATATAAGTATATTTTGTCTTTGCTGTACTCGCAAGTATAACCGAGTGAATAAATTACACGTATATACAAAATACACTTATATTTAAGCTACATTCTCTTAAAGCAAGTCTATATATCTTATATGTTGCTTCTCAAGTACATTTATTTTGTTTTAATGATTTTTAGAAAATATTAAATGGAAAACAAGACAAAAACACTTGATAATAATAGCATGTTTTTTTGCTGTGAATTTCTTTACTAAATTAAACCTAATAAAACGTTTTTCCCCCCTTTAATTCTGTGAATGTCATTTAGAGGTATTTTTAAAAGATGATTTTTTTTTTATTGTTAGTAAGCACATGTAATACAACCTTTTAAGTTGGGGCACAAGCTGCATAATCAGTTGAGAGCTAATGATTAATCATTGCAATAATAGCCGAATAATCGTTCTAATAATCATTAGATTAATCGATTATCAAAATAATCGTTAGCTGCAGCCCTAATGTGTAGTGTAGTGTATGTGTCCAAACTTTTGACTGTGGTACCTGAAACTGCCGTTCCATAATCAAAAAAACACCATCCAATCAGTCACCCAATACATATCAATCTGAATGTGCAAACTGCGTAGGATTCATAAAGTCATGTTACCAAATATAACCGCATGTCTAACCCCTATGAGTGTGCATTAGGGTGTCATAATATGTATGTAAGAGAAAATATATTAGATTACATTGCTTCAGCTCTATTTAGTTTGCTCATGTCAGGTTATTCTGGTTAATGTTGTAGTTTTACACCTTTATAACTCCGTTTTAACACGTTTTATCTCTACAGAATGAGTGTTTAATAAGCGGCACTGTTGGTTTTGCTTGCTTTTATTAGTTCCCTGGTGATGTCAAGCACTATATAGCCAAGACAGCAATCAACTTCAATATCAGAATGATCTTTTTTGAGTCAGCTGATTGTGTTGTGTGTGAATAAGGAATGTTGTCTTGCCTTCTTAAATGCCGGGGGCAGATTGAAAGGAACGCCCCATTAACACCGTGTTATCAGCGTACAATTTAAGGAAATTTAAAGCATGCAATCACTTTTAATTCCCTTGACAGCTATTCATGTTACACTTATGGAACATGAATGTTTTCTGTGACATGCCAGTATTTTTCTAGTAGTACAATATTTTAACATAATGCCAAAATATTGATTTGAGCCTAGCATTAATATTTAAAGGGATAGTTCAAAATTAAGCTCATGTTGTATCAAACCCATATGACTTTTTATCTTCTGTGCAGCACAAAAGAAGTTGTTAGACAGAATGTTAGCCTCAGCCACCATTCATTTTCATTGCATCTTTTTGCCATACAGTGAAAGTGAATGGTGAGTGACGCTAACATCTCCTTTTGTGTTCCAAGGAAAAAGGTTATACATGTTTGGAACACATGAAGGTGAGTGAAGGTTGACAGAATTTTCATTTTTGTGGTCTTCTTCTTTTTTTTTTTTTTTTACATTTAAATGTATATATAATAATATATATTTTAAATATAATTATTTTATTTTTATGGAGATTTTGTTCCTGTCTAGATATTATCTTAAAGCTCTGAATATTCAACATGTGGTTTGTGTGTTTAGTATCTAATTGTAATGTTTTTTTCTTCCATTGTAGTTCTTCAATGCATCAGTAAACCCAGACTCGGACACTGTCACGCCCTCATCTGTCTCCTCCCAGAAAGCACTGCAACATGACCTTGCTCTTCGATCTCAGAAAGAAAATGAGCTGTAAGGAGCCATTCAATTTTCTTAGAATTTATCACACAACATTTATTTTTGTGATAAGATTTTTAACAAAGTCCCTTATACACATTTTAAGCAAAATCACAGATTATATTATGTGATTAAAACTTTGTGTGTTGACATTTTAAAGGCTAATTATAATAAGATTATAATGAGACGCTACATAATTCATAAGTGCCTATATATGGGTGTCACATTTCAGATTTCGCACCCCCAATCTGAGGCGTTCCATCATGGAGTGCTCTCTTCGAACACCCACTCCATTCAAATCTGCACTGACAATGCAAGACACCAAATATGGACCACTGAAGCGGGTGAGACTCTTTTGATTTGTATATTTACACCTTTATGTATGTGTGTTTGTGTGGGTGTGTGTGTGTGTGGCTAGGTATTGATACAGATTTCCCGATGTGATTCCGATTAACAAACTCTCAAATCGATTCGATCTGATTTGATATTGATTCATATGGGTATATTTCAGGTATAATGTCCCTTTTGCATGCATATGAAAGAAATTCTCTCCCAGCTAATGCTGTTAATTGCACAGGGGACCTTCTAACTAGGTACATTGTGAAAATATAAATTTTACTAATTATGTTTTATTTTTTTGGTCACATTTTAACTTTTTAAAAATGAACAAATCCAATCAAAATTTTTATTGTTCAATTCCATAATTTGTAGTATTTACACTGATTTGTTGAACACATGCTAAAAACCGACACTGTCTCTTTAAGAAAACTAGCATTTCTGTAAACATCGTCTGTAAATGAGCTCATGTATAGGAGAGAGACTCAAATGACTTGATCTCATCCACGCTCTGCATGATTAGAATTAAATGTTTAGTTTTTGTTTGTTTGTTTGTTTTTGTTGTTGTTGTTTTTTTCTCCACTTTTTCTGCCAAATGTGGAATGCTCAATTCCCAATGCGCTCTAAGTCTTCGTGGTGGCGTAGTGACTCGCCTCAATCCGGGTGTCAGAGGACGAATCTGAATTGCCTCCGCGTCTGAGACCGTCAATCCGCACATCTTGTCGTGTGGCTTGTTGAGCGGGTTATCGCGGAGACATAGCGCGTGTGGAGGCTTCACGATATTCTCTGCGGCATCCAAGCACAACTCACCACGTGCCACACTGAGAGCGAACCACATTATAAGTTACCCCATGTGACTCTACCCTCCCTAGCAACCGGGCCAATTTGGTTGCTTAGGAGACCTGGCTTGAGTCACTCAGCACACCCTGGATTCAAACTCGCGACTCCAGTGGTGGTAGTCAGCATCTTTACTTGCTGAGCTACCCAGGCCCCAGTTTTTGTTGTTTTTGATCAACAACTGTCAAGAACAGAAAGGGTATTAAAAGAGCCATTATTCAATGACAAATGGGTTGTGTGGATTGCGTCTTCGGACTCGGAACAACTTTTACTCTCAACACGCAGCTCATGCTGCTGAATACTCCACCACTATACAACACAGTAACTTATGAGTGAAATGTGAACATTTACAATATATATATATATATATATATATATATTGTAAAAAGTTATATATACAAATATATACATTTTTATTCACATAGTGGGAAATTGGTTGCAAATGTGAGTAAATCCTCTCAAAGTTGAGGACAGCACATAGAGTCAAAGATCGATCGTGGGATTTAAGAATCGATATCGAGATCATTCATATTAAGATCACGATGCATCAGAAAATTTATATTTTTACCCACCCCTATTCTGTGTGTTTGTGTGTGTGTGCATGCATTTAATTTGTTAGGAATATTTTGTTCTAAGATTCCATTCTGGCTCTGTTCTAGGCCCACAGTCCAACACTGGACTCTGGATTGGTTGGTGCTATCAAGCAGGAGCCTCAGGAGTGTGAGATCAGCATCAGAAGTGTGCACCTGGACCAGCCCCCCCTGAAGAAGATCAAACAGGAGGTCGGTATGCTTGTACAGGCTTATGTTAGCTCTTTGTGTTTAGTCATTTGAATACGTCTCCATGTGATATTCAAATTGCAGAAATGTAAAAACGTCTTGTCTGTACGTTACTATTTGAATTTGTTAGTAATATCAGTCCGCAGTCAAACTTGTTTTATCCGTCCACTCAAGGTTGATGAATGGGGAATAAATTGGATGTTATATATATTATATAAATAGGATTATGAAAGTAATGTACTGTAAAATATAAAACAACATAATATATAATGAATGTATCCGGCTCTTTTTTGTAGGTGGAGTCAACCTGTCTGCAGTGGGAGGGGCAAGATCTACACACACAGCTCTTCCCTTCCAGTGGTACTGCCCATGACATGCCTGTGAGTACCCTGGCATCATACTTAAGTTCATGCTATTTTCCCCTCTGTTATGCAATCCATTTTGATTCCCCAACAATATTTGATGGCTATGTTCTCTGTGGCTGTAGGATCTGTTGACTAGCTCTGTACTGATGCTTCCCACAGCAGAAAAAACTGAGAATGGAGACAAAGCCGCCCACCTACCTCGCAGAGCCATGGGAAGCCCTCTGCAGGTACCATAGCTACCATTGTACCCTTATATACCCATTTACAATGACCCCAAAAAGTATTTAAACACTGAAGTCACACTTTGCTCACACTGAATGTCATAACAAAGTTTTATGTTGTTATACAATGCATATTTTTAAAAACTGGGGTCCAAATACCTTTTGGAGTCAATGCATATACAGTATTTACATATATATTATACAGTATACATATATTTATTATATATTTTAATTTCTGATTAATAAGCTTTATAGCTGGTGATTATACCTTTATAGAGTCCTTTGTAGTATTGAGTATTGACTTAATAATTGTATTGACTTTAATAATCTTCTCTCCCTTTCTACTTCTCTTCTGCCACAGATGAGCACATGGGAACAGGTGCTTTGTGGGAAGATGGAGGACCAGACGATGCCCTCTGAATCCTCACACAAATACCTCAGCAATTATTCTTCACGAGCACTGGTCATGTAAAGAGATATCAGAAATATAGAAAGGGAAGAAGATGGAGGGAGAGTGAACTAGTAGACAACCATTCTGAAAAAGAAGCGAAGAGGAACACTCCAAAACTTTTGGTACTTAATTTGGGAGAGGCTCAAAGCCATTGTTTAGACTGTACAGTCACTGTTAGTTGGCCATGCTTAAGCTGTGCCCGCATTCATTTGTTTGAACCAACCAAAGACATTTTTCATGTGTTTTTTCTACCTTTCTATTTCATTTTAATAATATTGTATTATATATTTTGTATTATATATGGGAATGAATTCTCTATGTGGGTTCTAATTTTATGGATTTTAATATAAGGAACAATTTGCAGTAATTTATTATTTTGTATTAAGAATATCAATTAACTACAGTGGGCGCCTTTGCCAGTGTTTGACCCCAGTATTTGGGCTTCCTGCTCATGTCTTAATCGCTAAGTGTGTTAATTGTATGGAGCTTGAAGAGTCCTCCTAGCATTATCAAAATCATACACCAAAAACTAGACAAAATTAAAATCCCTTTTGTGTGTGTGTCAAACTGAACTGCCCTCGCAGAGATCAAACAAATGCCTGCCATGCATTCCTGGCCAAAACAGGCATTAGCAAACCGATTATGGCATCCGTGCCCAACCCCTACAAAAATCACTTTGCCAAATGTGAAAATTTTAGATGTTTGGTGATATCTAGTTTACAAATGTACTCTGACAGTTCAGTAGTGTTGCCATATCAAGAGTTCAAGATCTAAACCACAACGTTGAGATTTCATTGTATTAGCACTATTTCAGGTTTAGATCACTATGCAGCGGTTTCAACAGATCAAAAAGTGTTTGTTTGTTTGTTTGTTTGTTTTCCCCCATTTTTGTATTTGCTAAAAAAGAAAAAAGTTTACCATGCATTTTCAAATCAAAAGTCTAAACTGTGAAAATGTGCCTTTGAATTAACAAAACATTTCTGTATCCCTTTTTTTTTTTCATAAAAACTTTTTAATTAATTTCAATTTCTGATCAGATTTACATTGGTATTTGTAGTTTTTAAAACACTGAAATGATTGTTGCTTTTATACCTAGTAGGCTTGTTTTTGATACAATCATCCATTGATACTACGATTGCAGAGTCCAATCAAAAGAAAGCATTTAGCAATAACGTTTTTGTTATTCGCTGCCTTTTTTGTATTAGCTTCAAGTACAAACACTTTTTTACACTGATTGTGAATTTCCATAAGTTTTATACTTTTATAACTGCCTTGTAAATACAGTGTGTGTTTAAAAAACATTTCTGGCCTTGTATCTGTGCTTTCCTTTCCATTGTGGAAACTTAAGAATTTCTAAAGCTATGTTGTTCAAAGATTAACTGCCCCACTGTATGTATGTACGTTTATAATCTAAAAATGTTTTATATAGCCTAAACCTGCTTTCCGCATTCCTTAATGCTTCATAAATACTATTCACTGGCAGAGATGTGCATTAGACCAATATGAAAACACTATATATGATGCAAAGTTTCATACAAACCTACAGTATCATTTAATCAATTTAATGTAATCAGATACAGTATGTACAGTGATGGCCTTGACTGTGTATAAATAATCATTTTGACCTTAATGTTCTCGCGTGACAAAAGAAACGACAAAAGAGACCCACACAAATTAAAGCAGTCGTACACCATTTTAGTGTGCCAAACACGTGTGGTGCACAGTATTTACTTTGATACTTGTGGGCAGTGAGATAACAGCTATTGTGTAGTATTCAAATGGGTCAGTATGGGTTGTAAGATGAGAAAAAAAATGATAAAGGCTGGTAAAGATTATTATGAATGAGTAGAATCAGGAATGACCCATTAACACTATCAGCGAGCGTTGTAAAGGACATGCAAATGTCACCAACTGTATACTCTCAGGCTATTTAAGGAATGCTTTCCCTGAATGCAGATACACACACACATCACACACTTTTCTGTCTCCTAAGATAATAAAATAAAAAAAAAGTTTTTGTTTTCTTAAACTATTGTTCTGGTTTCAAAGGATCAATTATTAAAACTTTAACATTTTATTGTGTCTCTTCAATAAAATTTTTACAAATGTAAAAGGTGTCTAAATGTTACATTTGCTAGAGTTTCACTACCCTACCTAGACTTTTAAACTTCCTCTCTATAATTGTATAAAAAGTGTTAAAAATGGAAATTCTACTTTGCAGTTTTACATTAGAACTTAAAAAAAAATATATGATTTTAATTCATTAAATTGAAAAAGCACTAATAAAAATGTATGGTAAATTACCGGCAGCTGTGGTTGCCTGAAATTCACGAGTAAAAAATACGGTGACCGTGTTTCAGGCTTTACGGGATGTAATTTTGATGCCTGTATATTTTACAGTTCATTACTGTTTATGTTATTAAATGATATACATTTGATATTTTAACATTCTCGAACTGTAAAAACCTGCTTTTCACTTGATAATGTATTTATTAATGATTGTAATAATTGCAGAAATGCAAGTTCATCAATAGTGGCCCTTCCAGGAGCAATGACCAATAAACACGTAGAGACAGTGCTATTAAAATAATGCAATAAACATTAACCAAATATGGAACACCCAGAAGTACAGAACTGATATTAAAAATAAGAATAATTATAACTTTTCCAATAAAATATAATAAAATGATGGAAATCTGGGAACACCCGTTTATTGTGTTTTACCATCATTTTAACAATAATTTACCATAAAAAGTACATGTACTCTCTTGATAGACATAATTAAAAAAAGCTTACCCTTAATTATATGCTAAAATTATATTTTTACATTTAAAAAACATAATTTTGTACAACATTTTACTGTAAAATTACATGTATTGTCTTGTAAAATGTATTATTATTTTTAAACATATATTTTAAGGTAATCTACCCATTAACAAATTAATGCTTTTTACTGTAGCATTTCTACAGTTTTTTACCATTAAAATTACAGACATTTTTTTAAGTAAAGTGTACAATCACTTTACTCAATACTACTGTCATCGGTAGTGGTTCTAGTTTGTTTGGCGAAACCCGCTTCAACGCCTCCTCAAAGTTGTTGACTGATATATGGTTGTCATGGGAATGAGATATAAGCTTAAATGTAAAAAGTGGCTGTTTGTAGTGTTAGCAAGTTAAACCTTTTCTCCAAAATTTAAGAAATCTTATTACCATCACATGTCATTATCGTCCATTAAAATGAGCATAAATCTTCACCATCACACACAAAACAAACAAACAACCGCCATTCGCCACTAAGTGGCGGTGACGTCACCACGACGCTTGTGCCAGGCTATGTGCACGTTAAGGCCACGTGAAGTGTCGAACGGCCGCTGGCAGGAGGTCACGGGACAGATCCAACCGGTGACATGGGTCGAATGACTGAGATGACTGGTTGATGCACCACCTGTGCCCCCTACTGTGCCAACTTGCTGTGCTTTAGCCACCCTGCGCTCTGCTCGTTGTTGTGAGCGTCGCTCCTCTGCCCTCCGTTGTTGTTGGAGGGCGACTGCCTCCAACTGGCCAGCAGCATCCTTCACAAGCCTCCTCCAAAGAGGCCGATCTTGACACTGCTGGTACCAGTCGTCGGCAAGTCCACTCAGCTCCAGATCCTCCTGTACCACATCACTCCATCTCTTCTCCAGCCCGTGCCGCGCCCGCTTAGCCCCCTCTATCCGGCCAAACAATAACTGTTTAGGCATGCGGTGGTCGGGCATGCAGGCTACATGACCCAGCCAACGCAACCTTGCCTGCCGGAGGAGCTCACCGATGGGACTTTGTCCACATCTTTCAAAGACTTGTGAGCTCCTCACACAATCCAGCCTGGTTAAACCCAGGATGGATCTTAGGTAGGCCAGCCTAAATGTTTCTAGCCGGCGATGATGTTCCATTAGGGGGGTCCACGTTTCGCAAGCATAGAGAAGGGAGGGAATGACTGTGGCCGAGAATACTTGAAGCTTTGTGCGGAGCGACAAACCGGGTAGCTTCCACACAGTATTACGCAGCTGATGAAAAGATAATGCCGCTCAACTGATTCGAGTGAGACCTCCGCTGTCAAACCGGAGCTGGTCATAAGCACACTTCCCAGGTATGGAAAACACTCCACTCTCTCCACAACTGCCCCATCACCAATTGGGAGCTGTGGGGGTGTAGTGTCCGTTGGTACATAATACCCAGGAAGGTGCTTAGTTTTGGTTGGGCTGATGGTCAGGCCCCATCTCTTAGTGGCAAGCTCCAGGTTCATCAGCAGCGCCTCCAACTCCTCCTCTGAGTGAGCAGCAATCACCAGATCATCAGCATACATAATGTGGTTGACCAATAGGGAGCCATCCCTTGACCGCACCGGGCATCGATCAACCTCCCATTATATCTGTACCAGATGGAAATTCCTCCAGTACAGCCATCGAAGGCTTCACGAACCACATGGTCAAAATAGATATTAAATAATGTGGGGGCCAGAGGACATCCCTGTCGCACTCCAAGGTGAACAGGGAATGGCTCCGACTCCCGACCACGTAGTTTTACCCGGGCCCGCTCGCCATCATGAAGGTCCTTAATGATCGCGAGCCGCGGGTCTGGGATTCTGAAAGCACGAAGAACAACCCAGAGCCCAGGCCTACTGATGGTATCATAGGCCTTGACCAGGTCAATAAAGCAGAGATGTAGGTCTTGCTGGAATTCCCTACACCTCTGCTGTAGCAGACGGACAGAGAATATGGCATCTGTGCAAGACCGCCCCTTCCTGAAACCACACTGGGGCTCCGCAAGCCTCTCCTCAGCGTGCCTGGCAAGGCGATGTTGAATAATCCTTGCCAGGACCTTTCCTGGCGCACTGAGGAGTGAGATGCCCCTATAGTTATTACAATCTGAGCAGTCCCCCTTTTTAAAGAGAGGGACCACCAGGGCATCCTTCCAATCCTGCGGAACCCTCCCAGTGGTCCAGACTGTTGTTATGATGTCATGTAGGGCAGTCTGTGCACAAACACCACCCTCCCTCAGCATTTCACTGGCGAGATCATCTCTGCCCAGTGCCTTTCCTGGCCTCAGGCTCTGGATCGCCTTCAGTACTTCCTCTAAAGATGGTACCTCAGCCAGCCACCCACAAGGAGTGACTTCTTCCTTCAATATTTGTGGCACCACAGCCCCAGCAGGGTCATCCCCACTTTGTCCCACAATGTTTTCCAGGCTCAGGGACTTCCCCTCCCCCAGGACCTCACAGAAATGCTCAGCAAATCTGTAAACCTGTTTCTGGGGGTCGGAGATTGGATCACCATTCTTTCCCCTAATGATGGTAATAGGTGTGGCACTGCAAGTAACTTTTTTGATAGAATTAAAGAGCGATTTGTGATCATGGGCCACTGAGGCAGACTCCATCTCCTCAGCAACCCGCGACCACCAACCATCCTTGCAGCGCCTCACGGCTCTCCGAACCTCCGGCGAAGGCTGCGGTAATCCTCCTCATTCTCTGACGTGGGATGCTGTAGACGATGAGAGTGGGCCTGTCGCTTTTCTCAGCCAGCCTGAACACCTCCTCTGTCAGCCAGGGTTTCTGAGGAGGTCTGGACCGTGTGCCCAAAACTGCCATTGCAGTTACATGAGCCACAGCCCTAAACCTCGCCCATTTCCCTCGACATCCAGAGGAGTGGGGGCGATGCCAACTCCAGCTGCAAGCGATGCTGAAATTCTCGCTTGCAACTTTCATCAGCTAGCCTAGACCAGGCCACTATGGGTTTGAAAGGGGCCCTGGGTTTACACCCACCACCGAGTGGAAGAATGGCAGGCGCATCTTACAGATGACAAGTCGATGGTCAGTGGGCAGATCAGCTCCACGGTAGGTCCTGGTGTCAAGGACATGGGCCCGCATCCGCTGTTCCGTCACTATGTAGTCCAGCAGATGTTCTTGCTTGGACCCGGCATGCATCCATGATGTTGTGTGGATGCGCCGATGACGGAACAGTGTGTTGGTAATTACAAGCCCATGGGCTGCACAAAAATCTAGCAGCCTCCTGCCATTGTTATTGTGCTGATCAGGCCCATGTTTTCCAATCACTCCTGACCAGGTGCTAGCATCATGACCAACTCGGGCATTGAAATCACCCAACATGATGATTCTATCCCGAGGGGCCACTTTAGCCAATACCTGTGACAGGAGGTCATAGAAGGCATCTGACTCATCGGTCTTTCCCGCATCCCTCCACGGATGTTCGTCTTCGGTGGGGGCATAAATAACCACGACCACCACTCCTCGCCTCTGGTTGATGGGAAGGCCAACCCAAAGTAACCTGGGGCT